>NC_046004.1:2353395-2356411 GCF_010909765.2 Amblyraja radiata | reverse complement strand
AGGAGAGAGAGGGAGAGGGGAGAGAGAGGGAGAGGGGAGAGAGAGGGAGAGGGGGAGAGAGAGGGAGAGGGAGAGAGGGAGAGAGAGAGGGAGGGAGAGAGAGGAGGGAGAGGGGGAGGGAGGGAGAGGGGGAGAGGGGGAGAGAGAGAGAGAGCTTGAGCTTGAGCTTTTTAATTCAACCCAAACAACCATTTGCAGGCAATGCTTTTTTTCTTCAAACTAACTATATTTTCATTTTCACACCAAATTAAATGTGCTCACAGTGCTGTAGACATTTGTTCAGTGTCATTCAGAGCTCAGAGTGACAGAGACTAATTGACAGAGCTCCAGCTTGCAGTGACTAATTGAGGCACACCACTTCCTGGTATTATAGTCCCTTCCCCTGCCTCCAGCGGGGGCAGCAGAGAGAATGGGAAATTTTGTAAAAACATTAAAATCTCTGTCATTTTTCATTGACAGGAAAAATCCTCGGCTCACATACGGCGGAGGGGGCACAGATGGCCAAAACCAGTCAAGAACAGACTTTTAGTAATATAGATTATTTAAAAAATATGATATAAATAACACTTGGAACATTGTGTGCAGTTCTGGTCACTGCACTATAAGAAATATATGACTGCATTGGAGAGCATGCAGAGTAAAGAAGATTCATTTGTGGACATTAGACACAAAGTTCTGGAGTACTCAGCGGGTCAGGCATATAATATATAATTATACCTATATATATTCCAGATAGATATATACCTCAGTTTTCCTGGAAACGGCCGCTACGGACGGCACTATGTACACCCCCCCCCCCCCCGCGGAGAAGATCTGCGGCTCCGCATTCGCGAATCGGCCACTTTTTAATTGAGGCCTCGGCTTCACAATGTTAAATACATAGGCCCCGCGATCGGAGCACCTTTTTCACAGGCAGCTCCGAGATTAGATGATTAAGACTTATTACTCTACAACAAGCTGGCATTAGTGAAAATGTTTAATTTACCTTGTTATTGATACATATAGTTTAGGCTCTCATCTTCATAAGTGAATGAGTGAATGAGTGAGTGAGTGAGTGAGTGAGTGAGTGAGTGAGTGAGTGAGTGAGTGAGTGAGTGAGCGAATGCATGAATGAAGGGATGAATGAGTGAATGAATGAATGTACAGCCTCCAAATCTCATTTGTTCACATTAAAAAGGGTGAAATTAAATTAATTAAAGTCCATACGGATTGATTTTCATAAATTCACTTTAGATCTTACCTTTCAGTTTGAGTTGATTCACAAAGTTTCACAACTTTGTGTAGCAGCACATCAGCAGCGACTTTGCTTTCAAGACTTTCTTCCACTTCTATCCACTTAGCTGCACACTTCTTAATGCTTTTCTCACTAAATTCAATTACCCTGCTGCAAGTTTCCACGACAAAGAACCTTCATCGGAATCTCCAGTAAAACAGGCATAAGCGAAGCCCTCTCAGCTATGTGTGCTAGCCTGAAACAGAGCGCGTGATTGGCCAACTGGCAGACAACTCAATGTTAAACGTGCTTTGATTGGACTAAAAATACCCGAATGACGGTAGATAGAAGTGAGAGCTGAAGGGACAACAGACAGAGTGCTTAAAAATGTCCAAGTTTTGTTCATGACAAGTTTCAAGGGTGATTATATAATTTTTTTACACTATATGTGAAAATTTCATGTAGTTCTGTGACTTGGGTCACGAAACACTGGAATAAAGCTCCTCGGCCCACAGCCTATTAGTTGATGAAATGCAGTGAGCAAACGGCCAATGTTCGCTAAGCACTCTGCCTGTTGTTGTCCCTTCAGCTCTCACTTCTATCTACCGTCATTTCTCCTCACTTTTGGAATTCTGAAGTAGGATAAATGTCTCACACGCTTATCCCGATTTCCATAATTATTTGCAGCGCAAAAATCGACATTTTTGGCGGGTTTTAACGGGCCCAGTACGCTGAAAACAATGGTAAGTGCTTACCTGCAGTTCATCGCGTGTACTCCAGTTGGCGTAGCTTGGCAACAGTACGGGTCATGGGTCGTGACCCGACTGCTGTGAAACCTCCCTATACAAGGAAAACTGCACAATACAATGCAAGGGAAACTACGCAAAGGAGGGGGCTGGGGTGCAAAGATGGGAGGGAAATGGGGGAAAACATTTACAAGTAAATTAACTAAAATATGTGATGTGATAGATGAGCTGTATCAAACTGTTCCCTACAACACTGATGACACCAATGAAGATAGAGCGGATTACACAGCGGGAGTCGTGTTTTGCATTGACAAATGGCGGCCGTGACGTTCCGTTACGTACTAACGTCAGTGCGTTGGTTTACGTCGGAGTGGAGCATCGTTGGTAAGAGGCTCCGGTTGATCAGGGCGAGGGGGCGCATGCGCTGGGGATCAGGGCCGGGGGGGCGGGTCCAGTCTCCGGCCTCGCACCGGGAGACACACAGTGACCAGGACCAAAGATCTTAGAGCAGAGCTTTCACCGGGACTGGCGGAGCGGAGGGAGGGAGCCGGGCCGAGGTGGTCCAGTCCAGTCCAGCGCCGGGTCCCGCCGCCGCAACCACCGTCAATCTCGGGTGAGGCTGATGGGTGGGAGACCGGCCGGGGTGTTGGAGGGGTAGAGAGAGAGAGAGAGAGAGACACACACACACAGAGACAGAGACACGGAATCAGAAACATTGGCAATAGATGCAGGAGGAGGCCATTCGGCCCTACGAGCCAACACCGCCATTCACTGTGATCATGGCTGATCATCCACAATTAGTACCCCGTTCCTGCCTTCTCCCCATATCCCATAGAAACATAGAAGACAGAGAGAGAGAGTGACAGAGAGAGAGAGAGAGAGAGGGTGACAGAGATAGAGAGGCAGAGAGAGAGACAGAGAGACTGGCAACCAAGAGAAAACAATATGCGGCCACTGTTAGAAACATAGAAAATAGGTGCAGGAGTAGGCTATTCGGCCCTTCGAGCCTGCACCGCCATTCAATATGATCATGGCTGATCATCCAACTCAGTATCCT